>NC_052502.1:38935653-38944353 GCF_016617805.1 Bactrocera tryoni
AAATAAGTTGAAGCTTGATTAGAAATACGAAAATACTTTTTCGATATTTAATTGTTGATAGTTAGGTCAAACACTACTTGACTAACTGTTAGTTTACAAATCCTGGAAATAGTCATATGGGGGCTAGGTAAAGTTTTCGCCAAATTGTATCTATTTTAGACACAAAGATACACTGTTATGAGTAAAACGTGGACGATATATGCAGTATAAAGTCACTCGGAAGTTCGAAAATCTTTTTATAAGGAATATGGGGGCACGGGGAAGTTTTGACCCGATTCAC
This sequence comes from Bactrocera tryoni, assembly GCF_016617805.1. Classification (NCBI taxonomy): domain Eukaryota; kingdom Metazoa; phylum Arthropoda; class Insecta; order Diptera; family Tephritidae; genus Bactrocera; species Bactrocera tryoni. The sequence goes on from NC_052502.1 coordinate 38,935,934, forward strand.
CCCCTTTTTAATACACAGTTATAATATTATCTGGAGAGAAGTTTAACGGTACAAGGAAGTATCGGGATTTCTTCATTTCCCCTTCTCATCTCCCGCTTATAAGGAAGACAGGTAAATTTTTTTCTTAGGGCGGTACAACTGTCCTTAATTATAATGCCAAAAATTAGCGCGATCTGTCAACCAGTGTGTTTACAGCAGCTGTTTATGTCAGTCGACCTCAGTAGTTTTGTCGAATTTTACAAAATTTTTTAAGGTATTTGTGTTAAATTTGGCCAAACACCCAACAAATATCATTGAGCAAGCACCGTATTCACCTGGCTTAGCTCCATGTGACTTCTGACTATTTTTGTAACTCGAAGAACCACTCTGGATAAATCGTTTTGAGTTAATTGACAAATTCGACGCCAAAGCTGAAGGCCATCCCGGAAAGTGCCTATAAAAAATGTTTTGACGATTGGAAGAACTGTTGGCACATGTGCATCGTTTCAAATGGATTTTACTTTGAAGGCGATAAAATAAAATGTATGATGATTGAAAATTTTCGTATTATTTATAAATTCCCGATACTTTCTTGACTTATATGTATGTACATCCAATACAATGACCGATTTTTTCGGTCAAAAATCAACTATAGATACCGGAGTCTACATTTCCCGTACTTGGGTACTTCGACAGTTTTAGATGGATTTTAATAGTTTTTGATCAAAAGGATGCATACTTTAAAGAAATTATTAGTCCAAATTTGTATACCGTTATATCAATTGTTTTTTGATTTTAGTACTGGAAAGTGAAAGAATGAGAGAATATTGTCAAACACCAAATTTAATTGAAATCGGTTGACAGGGTCCCGAGATATGTGACATTACCTAAAAAAGGGCGGTGCCCCGTCCATCGTCCAATTTTTACCAGCTCCTATACATTCCATATCATCTCGGCTGTAAAATCTGACGTATTTAGTTATTGATTTATCGCCATTTTAGTCGTTTTTATCAGTACCGTTATATGGATAGAGGACGAGCTTATCTTCCGATTTCAATATTTGTGAAATCGACTATATAATTAAAATTCAGAGAAAATTCGTTCCTGATAATTGTATGTCCGTGTGTCAAAACTAGGTTGAATTTGATCAATACTTTGTTTAATCCTCACATACCTAATATAAAACCCTTCAGGGTAACTTTATACCTTAATAAAATTAAGAGGGCCTTAAAGTATTTCCAGGACTTTGGTCCTGGCAAGTTGGAAGAGTATGAAATATGCGGTTACACCCGAAGATAGCCCTTCCTTACTTGTTATGTCTTATATTTTGATACTCTTGCAGCCTGTTGCTACAGAGTATAATAGTTTTGTTTACCTATCGGTTGTATGTACGGGTTATATAACATACATCTTCTTCTTAATTGGCGTAGAAACCGCTTAAGCGATTATAGCCGAGTTAACAACAGCGCGCCAGTCGTTTCTTCTTTTCGCTACGTGGCGCCAATTGGATATTCCAAGCGAAGCCAGGTCCTTCTCCACTTGGTCCTTCCAACGGAGTGGAGGTCTTCCTCTTCCTCTGCTTCCCCCGGCGGGTCTGCGTCGAATACTTTCAGAGCTGGAGTGTTTTCGTCCATCCCGACAACATGACCTAGACAGCGTAGCCGCTGTCTTTTAATTCGCTGAACTATGTCGATGTCGTCGTATATCTCGTACAGCTTATCGTTCCATCGAATGCGATATTCGCCGTGGCCAACGCGCAAAGGACCATAAATCTTTCGCAGAACTTTTCTCTCAAAAACTCGCAACGTCGACTCATCCGTTGTTGACATCGTCCAAGACTCTGCACCATACAGCAGGACGGGAATTATGAGTGACTTATAGAGTTTGGTTTTTGTTTGTCGAGAGAGGACTTTGCTTCTCAATTGCCTACTCAGTCCGAAGTAGCACCTGTTGGCAAGAGTTATCCTGCGTTGGATTTCTAGGCTGACATTGTTGGTGGTGTTTACGCTGGTTCCAAGATAGACGAAATTATCTACGAGTTCAAAGTTATGACTGTCAACAGTGACGTGAGAGCCAAGTCGCGAATGCGACGACTGTTTGTTTGATGACAGGAGATATTTCGTCTTGCCCTCGTTCACTGCCAGACCCATTTTCTGTGCTTCCTTGTCCAGCCTGGAGAAAGCAGAACTAACGGCGCGGGTGTTGAGGCCGATGATATCAATATCATCGGCATACGCCAACAGCTGTACACTCTTATAGAAGATGGTACCTTCTCTATTTAGTTCTGCGGCTCGAACTATTTTCTCCAAAAGCAGGTTGAAAAAGTCGCACGATAGGGAATCGCCTTGTCTGAAACCTCGTTTGGTATCGAACGGCTCGGAGAGGTCCTTCCCGATCCTGACGGAGCTTTTGGTGTTACTCAACGTCAGTTTACACAACCGTATTAGTTTTGCGGGGATACCAAATTCAGACATCGCGGCATAAAGGCAGCTCCGTTTCGTGCTGTCGAAAGCAGCTTCGAAATCGACGAAGAGGTGGTGTGTGTCGATTCTCCTTTCACGGGTCTTTTCCAAGATTTGGCGCATGATGAATATCTGGTCGGTTGTTGATTTGCCAGGTCTAAAGCCACACTGATAAGGTCCAATCAGTTTGTTGACGGTGGGCTTTAATCTTTCACACAATACGCTCGATAGAACCTTATATGCGATGTTGAGGAGGCTAATCCCACGGTAGTTGGCGCAGATTGTGGGGTCTCTTTTTTATGGATGGGACATAGCACTTTAAATTCCAATCGTTGGGCATGCTTTCGTCCGACCATATTTTACAAAAAAGCTGATGCATGCACCTTATCAGTTCTTCGCCGCAGTGTTTGAATAGCTCGGCCGGCAATCCGTCGGCCCCTGCCGCTTTGTTGTTCTTCAGGCGGGCAATTGCTATTCGAACTTCTTCATGGTCGGGTAATGGAACGTCTGCTCCATCGTCATCGATTGGGGAATCGGGTTCTCCTTCTACTGGTGTTGAGCGTTCACTGCCATTCAGCAAGCTGGAGAAGTGTTCCCTCCATAATTTAAGTATGCTCTGGGCATCAGTGACTAGATCACCTTTGGGGGTTCTACAGGAATACGCTCCGGTCCTGAAACCTTCCGTAAGCCGCCGCATTTTTTCGTAGAATTTTCGAGCATTACCCCTGTCGGCCAGCTTATCAAGCTCTTCGTGCTCACGCATTTCAGCCTCTTTCTTCTTCTGTCTACAAATGCGTCTCGCTTCCCTCTTCAACTCTCGGTATCTATCCCATCCCGCACGTGTAGTGGTCGATCTTAACGTTGCGAGGTGGGCAGCCTGTTTTCTCTGCACTGCGACACGGCACTCCTCGTCGTACCAGCTGTTCTTTTGCACTTTCCGAAAACCAATGGTTTCGGTTGCAGCTGTACGTAAGGAGTTTGAAATGCCGTCCCACAGTTCCCTTATACCGAGTTGTTGACGATTGCTCTCAGAGAGCAGGAGTGCAAGCCGAGTAGAAAATCGTTCGGCTGTCTGTTGTGATTGCAGCTTCTCGACGTCGAACCTTCCTTGTGTTTGGTGGCGCGCGTTTTTTGCTGCACAAAGGCGGGTGCGAATCTTAGCTGCAACAAGATAGTGGTCCGAGTCGATATAACATACATACTTGTATATATAAATGATCACGATGACGAGAACAGTTGAAATCAGGCTGACTGTTTGTCTATCCGTCCGTCCGTGCAAGCTGTAACTTGACTAAAAATTTATATATCTTGATAAAGTTATTATTATGACTACAAAAAAATACGGGTTCATAGATGGGAGTAATCGGCCCACTGCCACGATCACAAATCTTCATTAACCGAAAACTATACAAGGCCATAACTAGCACTAAATTAAGATATAGAACTCTAATTTGGTACAGAAGATCGCAGTAGCAAGTCTTACTGCGGATAAAAAAATGTTCTAAAGTGGGTTTGGGTCCGCCAAACAGCCAAATTTGCTGAGGGCAAATATTATAAGAACTACCGTGTGAAAATGGATGAAATCGAAAGATAAACCAACTCAGTCCCCATATAACAGTACTGTTTAAAACTACTCAAAGAGCGATAAATCAACAACTAATTACTCCAGAGACATTTAATTTTACCCCCAAAGTGTTATGAAAGGGCTTTATGGGTACCGGTGTGAAAATTGAACGAAAGATGTTTCGCCACCCTTTTTTCATTAAATCACATATTTCGAGATCTGACAAACCGATTTCAACTAAATTTTGGTACGCAGCTCTCAAGTAATTGCTCAAGAAAAAAAAATACATTATTTCTCAAGTAATTTTGGCAGCTGGTTACGCATTGTGAATGATCTACATTAGAAGAGCAAGAGAGAATAAACAAAGAAAACAAACTTTCTGCGTAATATGTATGTGTGTATGTGTATGGTAACATAAATATTTTTATCGAGATTTAAGAAATGTTGTTGATGATTGGTAGGTTTTATACAACATTTCAAAATGGAATATACTTCATGATAATGATTTCAACTACTTTTTGAAGAATTTGACGATTACTTCGAATTTCCTTCAAGAAACAATTGTTGATTTGATGTTTCTTCGCAAAACCAGGTTTGCCATATTCACATTTTACTGAAAAAAAGTATTAAAAATTAGTACTAGATTTCTTGAGAGCTGCGTACTAGCACAAGTAAATTTATCGCAGGAAAGTTTCTCGACCGTTTCTTAAGCGTTTTTTTATATGAAGTTTTTACGTTTCTTGAGAGCTGCGTACTAAGCTTAAATTAAGAACGTATCATTCTTCTCATATTGGTATATCACAGTGTGAAAATAAACGAAATCGGCCCACAACCATGCTCACTTTCCATATAACACAATTTTATATTTCACTTGATCTTTCACTTTACAGTAAACAAATCAAGCAGTAATTAATATAACGGTATGAAATGTTGCACAAATAATACGTTCAGAGTGTGCCACCTTATGACCAAAAACTTTCCAAATCCAGCTAAAACTTTTCAAGATAAATAGATAGAATCGGATCGATACTACCCCCAACTCCCATATTTGCCTGGAGGAATTTCTCGAACTTTGATTCTTGCAAGTTGCAAGAGTATAAAATATTCAATTACATCCTTACTTGTTTTACGTGTGCGGTAACTTCAGCTCGAAGCATGTTCGTCCTCAGCCACGTTTTCATGCGGCGAAGCGTCGAAAAAGAGCGTTAAGAGTTCGTATTCGCAATAGGCATAAGCGAAAAAAATGGGGGTCTAGGTCTACATCGCAGTTCTTAAACGTTTCCCGTGCAGTAATCGGTAACTTGTTGTCTTTAGACTTTTGATTTTGCCCCCAATGGCACTGCCAGTGATCAAGTTCACCTTTGCGCTTCAATCCTCGAACGACGTTGTCATTATCCAAAAGCTCTTTGAATCTATCTACCAAACAGTCAATAAGATTTTCCTTTTCTTTGGTTTTCAAAGCACATACTTTTTCTGGAAGCAGCAAGCTCAGTTGAAATCCATCCAATACTTCTCTAGAAAAGCGTGTCTTCAAATCTTCGCCGATTGTATCTAACAAAGGAATGTACACTGTGACCCTGTAGTATTTTTCGCAAGTTCTCACGCAGAAATTTAAATTTCCCCCATTTCCCCTCTGAATTCGCCACTGGTATAAGTGATTAAGTAGTCGAATTCGGTTTCTCTAGACTGGCCTTATATCTTACATATCGGCCATCAAGTGAGTTAACTTAAAAGAACTAAGGATTATTGTAGAAGTTATGGCACTTCTTGGTTGCAATGTGTCCGAAGTTTACTAAACATAACTTATACTATTGGAAAACTTTGGAAATTTGATAGACGGAAAGTTCGACTGATGGGACTAGAGCGATTCGACACATTGTGGTTTTTTCACTATTTACTATTTTCATGTGAACAAAAAAAACTTATTTTCAATAAGAAAAAACCACTGAAAATTGTTCAATTTGGTCTTATATTCCAATTGGATAGTAACTGTTTATAATAGTAAGTTTCTTTTTTGCAGCAACACATTCTGTTGGAAATTTCTACTAATAACAAGTTTGAGTGCGTTAATACTTATGCAAATGTATGTTTGTATTTCTGCCAATTGACATTTTAAAGGGTAAACTTTCCAGATTCTTTACTCTCTGAATCAAGCGTCCAAAGCTTACCATTATAGGCATATACATACATACATACAAATAAACATTTGAATGCAAATAAATGTGTACGTGATTACTCTTTTATAGACCGCCTTTCAAAACCTAAACAAAAGAGAAAACTGTGAAGAGAAAATGTGAATTTGAAAATGAATATCTCTCGCAAGTTCATCATTCATTTCACCGGAAACGGAAACTCAACTCACAGCTTACACCCACCCCATGAACCAGCCTCGCAGCCCTCGGGCAGATATAAAGGGGTAGTTCAATTGATACCTGGTAAGGGGTGCATCGACTATTGGCATTGGCAGAGTGGGTGGAGTGTTGGTCCTGCGGGTTGTTGCAAGCTGTGGTCACTATTTATACATTTGTGTTAGTTGTATAATATACGGAGAGATGCAGAGAAAGAGGTGAGCAAATAGAGAGAGCGCATATAAAAAAGAGAAAAAAATCGCAATTGTTCTTAAACATAGGTATTTGTGTTATGAGCAAGGTAAACTTAGCTTACTTAGTATTTACATTTGCGTACTTTTTTAGATCGAATGTCTCATTCAGTTCGTTTTGCCCTTTTTATGTACATATGAATTATTGTGTGTATGAAATGAGAAATACAAGCGTCCGAAGTGGCAAATTGTGGCTGGTTGATTTTTGTATTTGCTTTCAAACGCGCTCTCATTTAAACGTTCTCTTGTACTTTCTTTCAATTCTTCCGTCACTCAGTCGGCTTTGAGTAATTTGATAAATCTCATAGGAGTAGGTTAGCTAAACTACTACGCCATGGAACATATCCCTCACATGCTTTCATACTTATGTACATGTGTAAGGAGATTTTGGATGCTGCATGCTCCGAGATACGTGCAAGTTGAAAGAACATAAGCATATACATATGTACATACATACATGAATATATCATACACACATGACAACTTTTGCGTACTTAGCAGTATTAATGTATGTATGTGTATACATACATATATACATACGTATTTGATTCACAACATTTAGGTTTGTATATGTATGTACATATGTTGTTTGTTGGGAATAAGATATTTAAAATTTCAGATCGTTGTACTTGCTTCTGTATAAATATATATAAGTATGTACGTGCATACCTCGCATATTAAAACTATATACAGATATCGACAATTAATCTAAACATTTATTGATATTTGTTGTACGCACACATGTAAAAAAATATAAAATAACTTAATTTAAATCGAAGCATCAAAATCGTTTTAGCATTGCCAAGTGAGAGAGGTATTCAAATATGGCGGTAAATACATATGTATTTAGAAATTTAAATAATTTTTATGAATGTACATATGTATGTATGTAAACAGAAATATATACTTAAGCAAATACATACCCACAAGTGTAACATAGAGGCCGAAGGATTACACATATGACCACAAAATCTCAATTTTCGTTGAATCGTTAAATGTTATGGTATAAGTATATATGTGCATACATACATACGAGTACATCCACCAATTTAAATGCGTGCAAAAATTACCCCATACATACGTATGTATAAATATCACACCTTTTCATATACAAACAAATGTATGTACATATGTATATGGTGGTCAGCAAGCACATATTATTATAGAAAGTATACATACATATGTTTGTATCTAAGGCTAATGTTTCAAAACATATCAAAATAGTTATTTTTTATACATACATACATACATATGTATGTACATATTCACATACATACATACATACATACATACATATATATTTATGGATATGTCAATGTATTCTCTTATATATTATATTTGCATGCATTTTCTGACGCATTCATACATAATACTTGATAATATATAATTATGTGTAAATATCTTCAAAGTACATTAACAACTAGCTAACGTATCCATATGTGTACGATTGTTGTTGCTAGTGTCATTGGCAAAGTTGAGGTCAGACCAGCTACGCAAGGTGCGGCAATCGTAAAAGAGTATTGTCAAAGCAATAAGTAAACAAGATACGCTAGAAACGAAATATTGAACGATCATTTATATATTATGTACTCATCTACTATTCACTCATATATAAATATATGTATGTACATACATACATATGTAGACACATATGGAGAGGCCCGTGTGAGTGGATTTAAACGCATATATAACAGCATCAATGGCTACAACTCTGCGGCCTTTTGTTGCCAACAACACCGTTTGCCACATGCAATCGTACAGTACGTACATACCATAAATTTCCATATACATATGTATATAACATGTGTACATATAT